>NW_020327211.1:232500-235000 GCF_001858045.2 Oreochromis niloticus | reverse complement strand
TGGTGGATAAGTGTAGGAGGGTAACGGCGAGAGAAGAAGCTAGTGGAGGACTAGAGTACGGGAGCAAGTGGGTCCCCGGGGCCTGCTGGAGGTCAAGGTCCATACTGGATATGCGGCGGAGGGTAACTGCAGAAAAAGAAGCTACTGGGGGACTAGAGCAGGGGAGCAAGTGGGTCCCCGGGGCCTGCTGGAGGTCAAGGTCCATGGTGGATAAGTGTAGGAGGGTAACGGCGAGAGAAGGAGCTAGTGGAGGACTAGAGTACGGGAGCAAGTGGGTCCCCGGGGCTTGCTGGAGGGCAAGGTCCATACTGGATATGCGGCGGAGGGTAACTGCAAGAGAAGAAGCTAGTGGGGGACTAGAGCAGGGGAGCATGTGGTTCCCCGGGGTCTGCGGGAGGTCAAGGGCCATGCTGGATATGAGTAGCAGCAGGGCCAGTGCAGCAGCAGCACATCTTTTTCGACCGTAAAGGAGACAGGAGGCCGACTCACTGCCTCGGCCAAATGGAGAGAGAATATCAGCAGGGCCAGTGCAGCCGCAGCACATCTTTTTCGACCGCAAAGGAGACAGGAGGCCGACTCACTGCCTCGGCCAAATGGAGAGAGAGTAGCAGCAGGGCCAGTGCACAAAAATGGATCTTTTCCAGCCGCAAGGGAGACGGGAGCAAGGTGTGATGTGGGTCCCCGGGGCCCGCTGGAGGTCAGGGAGATCAGCAGTTAGCTAGAGGTGGTCAGAGTAGCAGCAGGGCCAGTGCAGCAGCAGCAGCACATCTTTTTCGACCGCAAAGGAGACAGGAGGCCGACTCAGTGCCTCGGCCAAATGGAGAGAGAGTAGCAGCAGGGCCAGTGCACAAAAATGGATCTTTTCCAGCCGCAAGGGAGACGGGAGCAAGGTGTGATGTGGGTCCCCGGGGCCCGCTGGAGGTCAGGGAGATCAGCAGTTAGCTAGAGGTGGTCAGAGTAGCAGCAGGGCCAGTGCAGCAGCAGCAACACATCTTTTTCGACCGCAAAGGAGACAGGAGGCCGACTCAGTGCCTCGGCCAAATGGAGAGAGAGTAGCAGCAGGGCCAGTGCACAAAAATGGATCTTTTCCAGCCGCAAGGGAGACGGGAGCAAGGTGTGATGTGGGTCCCCGGGGCCCGCTGGAGGTCAGGGAGATCAGCAGTTAGCTAGAGGTGGTCAGAGTAGCAGCAGGGCCAGTGCTCCAAAAGCACATCTCCAAAGGAGACAGGAGGCCGACTCACTGCCTCGGCCAAATGGAGAGAGAGTAGCAGCAGGGCCAGTGCAGCAGCATGCATCTTGTTCAGCCGTAAGGGAGAAAGGAAGATGTCCCCCTGGAAGTGGGGGAGATCAGCAATTAGCCAGCGAGGAGGGTGCGTACAGCGGACGTGGCAAAGTGTTTCTGGTCCGTGTACCAGGGGCATGTGGAAAAGCTGTCATACCATATGCACGGGGAGTACTTAGCAAAGTGCTGCTGAGCAGTGTACCAGGGGCATGGATAAATGTTGTCGTACCATATGCAGGAGGAGTGTGTGTGGCAAAGTGTTTCTGGGCAGTGTACCAAGGGCATGTGGAAAAGTTGTCGTACCATATGCACGAGGAGTGTGTGTGGCAAACTGTTTCTGCGCAGTGTACCAGGGGCATGTGGAAAAGTTGTCGTACCATATGCACGAGGAGTGTGTGTGGCAAAGTGTTTCTGCCCAGTGTACCAGGGGCATGTGGAAACGTTGTCGTACCATATGCACGAGGAGTGTGTGTGGCAAAGTGTTTCTGCGCAGTGTACCAGGGGCATGTGGAAAAGTTGTCGTACCATATGCAGGAGGAGTGTGTGTGGCAAAGTGTTTCTGGTCCGTGTACCAGGGGCATGTGGAAAAGCTGTCATACCATATGCACGGGGAGTACTTAGCAAAGTGCTGCTGAGCAGTGTACCAGGGGCATGGATAAATGTTGTCGTACCATATGCAGGAGGAGTGTGTGTGGCAAAGTGTTTCTGGGCAGTGTACCAGGGGCATGTGGAAAAGTTGTCGTACCATATGCACGAGGAGTGTGTGTGGCAAAGTGTTTCTGCCCAGTGTACCAGGGGCATGTGGAAACGTTGTCGTACCATATGCACAAGGAGTGTGTGTGGCAAAGTGTTTCTGGGCAGTGTACCAGGGGCACGTTTGAATTTACTTTATGGAGTACCAGGGGCACGAGGATTTTGCCAGTGGTGTTTTGCTTTGTTAGTGGGAGGGGGCTTAAGTGTGGGTCCCCGGGGCATGCTGGAGGTCAAGGTCCATGGTGGAGACGCGGTGCTATGTAACCGCAAGAGAAGAAGCTACTGGGGGACTAGAGAAGGGGAGCAAGTCGGTCCCCGGGGCCTGCTGGAGGGCAAGGTCCATGCTGGATATGAGTAGCAGCAGGGCCAGTGCAGCAGCCGCAGCACATCTTTTTCGACCGTAAAGGAGACAGGAGGCCGACTCACTCCCTCGGCCAAATGGAGAGAGAGTAGCAGCAGGGCCAG